>NC_065921.1:81559535-81570791 GCF_024586455.1 Bactrocera neohumeralis | reverse complement strand
ATGCTAAATTGTGGACTTTTTCCAAATGCACTGCCGTTATGGCTTTATGTCCACTTTGGTAAGATGAAGAAGGTTATCCAACTTTTATATGTAAAATATAATATCCAAGCAACTTCCATATGTATTTAATGTGTATAGTAACAGAACGGTTTTATATCTAATGTAAATTGTGGATTCTTTCCAAATGCACCGCCGTTGTGTCTTTAAGTCAACTTGAGTAAGATGATGAGGGTTAATTAACTTTAATATGTGAAGCTTATGATTTGAAGCAACTTGATATGGATTTCTAAATGTGTATATGCAAGAAAATCGGTTTTATACCTAATTGTAAAATTGTGGAATTTTTCCAAATGCACTGCCGTTATGGCTTTATGTCAACTTGAGTTAAATGGTGGTGGTGGAGGATGGAGTCATGTGTATAGGTTCACGTGCGGAGGAAAGTTCCTCTGATCGCCATTCACTTGGGAGTGGCCAGGAAATGATTCTTTTACACATGGTCGCTGAGCTCACTACTCCGGTCTTTGACCAAGTATCCTCTGGGAAGCCCTAAGAACATCCGTTCGCTGGTTTAAAGTGAGAAGGCGAAACATTCCTTACAAGGGCTGGTAAGGGCTGGTTTGGGACCTGCTTGCTGCAAAAACACCCTCCAGTGAAGAGCCACAAACCAGCCCCGGATGAGAGACCCTTTGATGACGACCATGGTAAACGAAATAAGGACTACGAATTGAGGGCATGCACCTGGAATGTCCGGTCCCTTAATTGGGAAGGTGCCGCTGCCCAGCTGGTTGATGTCCTCGAAAAGACAAAAGGCTGATATCACCGCCGTCCAAGAAATGCGATGGACGGGACAAGGAGTAGGTCCTTGTGACATTTACTACAGTGGCCATATAAAGGAGCGCAAGTTTGGTGTAGGATTCGTGGTGGGAGAGAGACTCCGTCGCCGAGTACTATCATTCACTGCGGTGAATGAACGTCTAGCCACAATCCGCATCAAAGCGAGGTTCTTCAACATATCGCTGATTTGCGCCCACACCCCGACGGAAGAGAAGGACGATGTGACCAAAGATGCCTTCTATGAGCGCTTGGAGCGCGCTTATGAGAGCTGCCCCCGCCACGATGTCAAAATCGTGCTTGGCGACTTTAACGCCAGGGTGGGCAAAGAAGGTATATTTGGCACTACGGTCGGTAAATTCAGCCTCCACGACGAAACATCCCCAAATGGGTTGAGGCTGATTGACTTCGCCGGGGCCCGAAATATGGTTATCTGTAGTACTAGATTCCAGCATAAGAAGATTCATCAAGCTACCTGGCTGTCTCCGGATCGAAAAACTACCAACCAGATCGATCATGTTGTGATAGACGGAAGACTACGTCTCCAGTGTTTTGATGCGCGTGCGCCTGAGGTCCTAACATCGCACTGGACCACTATCTCTGGCCAGCAGATTCGGCACCCGCCTCCCAGCAGCAAAACGCGCGCTACCAAACACAAGGGAAGGTTCGACGCTTCAAGAAGCTGCAATCACAACAGACACCGAACGATTTTCTATCTTCGATGAAATTCTGCTCCTTCTGGAGCACTCTTGCCAACAACTCGAGTATAAGGAACTGTGGACGGCATTTCAAACCCTTTACGTACAGCCGCAACCGAAACCATTGGTTTTCGGAAAGCGCAAAAGAACAGCTGGTGCGACGAGGAGTGCCGTGTCGCAGCGGAGAGAAAACAGGCTGCCTACCTCGCAACGTTACGATCGACCACTACACGTGCGGGATGGGATGGATACCGAGAGTTGAAGAGGGAAGCGAGACGCATTTGTAGACAGAAGAAGAAAGAGGCTGAAATGCGTGAGTACGAAGAGCTTGATAAGCTGGCCGACAGGGGTAATGCTCGATACGAAAAAATGCGGCGGCTTACGGAAGGTTTCAAGACCGGAGCGTATTCCTGTAGAACCCCCAAAAGGTGATCTAGTCACTGATGCCCAGAGCATACTTAAATTATGGAGGGAACACTTCTCCAGCCTGCTGAATAGCAGTGAACGCACAACACCAGGAGAAGGAGAACCTGATTCCCCAATCGATGACGATGGAGCAGACGTTCCATTACCCGACCACGAAGAAGTTCGAATAGCAATTGCCCGCCTGAAGAACAACAAAGCGGCAGGGGCCGACGGATTGCCGGCCGAGCTATTCAAACACGGCGGCGAAGAACTTATAATGAGCATGCATCAGCTTCTTTGTAAAATATGGTCGGACGAAAGCGTATCTTAATGACCTGGAATTTAAGTGTGCTCTGCCCAATCGTAACTTTAAATTTCTAAAAAGGCCTTCCAGACCTTCACTCATTAATTTTTGTTCTGTCACTTTCCTTTATTTTATTCACAATTATTGTATATTTATTCAGAAACGAGCATCTCACTTACCCCCCTTCCATTGGTTTGAATAGATTAAAAATTAGGTTCAGGTTCTTCCGGTTAGTTGATCGGGCCAAAGGTTGTCTCTTCTTAAAGTCCACGTTGAGTCAAAGTAGTTGATTGTTGTTGATTTTAAATGAGCCAGCTATCGTAGTCACACATCGAGTTAAGAACTTTATATTTTTCTATTTAAACTTTTCACTCACTTTGCCCCCGTTGGGCAATTATTCAAAATATATTGTTCAATTTTAAAATTATTTTATTTGCCGTCATCTCGGCTTAGTTGTCAAGTATTAAGTGTCCCTTAAAATTATTCCTAACTTAGCTCAAGCCACCAACCCGCATCGCGTTGTGGCTCCTCTGCTGACGTTTTGCTGACCTTGCGCCTCGTGTATGGTGTTTGTTTACTTTGATGTCTGGCCACTGTTCTCCACGCAAAAATGTGCTGACTTAGCGACATGTGCAGAGTGGTAGGCTCTTATTACGACGGGAATTAGGGTGTGTCGTTTCCTCGCGATAACTTATATGCAAGAAAATCGGTTTTATACCCAAATGCTAAATTGTGGACTTTTTCCAAATGCACTGCCGTTATGGCTTTATGTCCACTTTGGTAAGATGAAGAAGGTTATCCAACTTTTATATGTAAATATAATGATTTCAAGCAACTTCATATGTATTTCTAAATGTGTATGTGCCAGAAACTCGGTTTTATATCTAAATGTAAAATTGTGGACTTCTTCCAAATGCACCGCCGTTATGGCTTTAAGTCAACTTGAGTAAGATGGTGTGGGAAAATTAACTTTAATATGTGAAGCTTATGATTTGAAGCATTTGAAATGGATTTCTAAATGTGTACATGCAAGAAAATCGGTTTTATACCTAAATGTAAAATTGTGGAATTTTCCAAATGCACTGCCGTTATGGCTTTATGTCAATTTTGAGTTAAATGGTGGTGGTGGAGGATGGAGTCATGTGTAAAAGTTCACGTAAGTGAGGAAAGTTCTCTGATCGCCATTCACTTGGGAGTGGCCAGAAACGATTCTTTTACACATGGCTCAAGCAGCTCACTACTTCCGGTCTTTGACCAAGTATCCTCTGGGTAGCCTAAGAACATCCGTTCGAAGGCGAGGTAAAGTGAGAAGGCGAAACATTCCCTACAAGGGTTGTGCGCTGGGTTTGGGACCCGCCACGTAAAAAACACCCCCAGTGAAGAGCTACAACCAGCCTCGGATGAAGACCCCCCTTTTGATGACGACCATGGCAAACGCATTAAGGACGCAAAAACCTGAAATGTCCAATCCCTTAATGGGAAAGGTGCCGCTGCCCAGCTGGTTGATGTCCTCGTAAAGACAAAGGCTGACATCACCGCCGTTCAAGAAATGCGATGGACGGGACAAGGACAGAGACGAGTAGGTCCTTGTGACATTTACTACAGTGGCCATATAAAGGAGCGCAAGTTTGGTGTAGGATTCGTGGTGGGAGAGAGACTCCGTCGCCGAGTACTATCATTCACTGCGGTGAATGAACGTCTAACCACAATCCGCATCAAAGCGAGGTTCTTCAACATATCGCTGATTTGCGCAAACGCCCACGGAAGAGAAGGACGATGTGACCAAAGATGCCTTCAATGAGCGCTTGGAGCGCGCTTATGAGAACTGCCCCCGCCACGATGTCAAAATCGTGCTTGGCGACTTTAACGCCAGGGTGGGCAAAGAAGGTATATTTGGCACTACGGTCGGTAAATTCAGCCTCCACGACGAAACATCCCCAAATGGGTTGAGGCTGATTGACTTCGCCGGGGCCCGAAATATGGTTATCTGTAGTACTAGATTCCAGCATAAGAAGATTCATCAAGCTACCTGGCTGTCTCCGGATCGAAAAACTACCAACCAGATCGATCATGTTGTGATAGACGGAAGACACGTCTCCAGTGTTTTAGATGTGCGTGCGCTCCGAGGTCCTAACATCGACTCGGACCACTATCTTGTTGCAGCTAAGATTCGCACCCGCCTCTGTGCAGCAAAAAACGCGCGCCACCAAACACAAGGAAGGTTCGACGTCAAGAAGCTGCAATCACAACCGACAGCCGAACGATTTTCTACTCGGCTTGCACTCCTGCTCTCTGAGAGCACTCGTCAACAACTCGGTATAAGGGAACTGTGGGACGGCATTTCAAACTCCTTACGTACAGCTGCAACCGAAACCATTGGTTTTCGGAAAGTGCAAAAGAACAGCTGGTACGACGAGGAGTGCCGTGTCGCAGCGGAGAGAAAACAGGCTGCCTACCTCGCAACGTTACGATCGACCACTACACGTGCGGGATGGGATAGATACCGAGAGTTGAAGAGGGAAGCGAGACGCATTTGTAGACAGAAGAAGAAGAGGCTGAAATGCGTGAGTACGAAGAGCTTGATAAGCTGGCCGACAGGGGTAATGCTCGAAAATTCTACGAAAAAATGCGGCGGCTTACGGAAGGTTTCAAGACCGGAGCGTATTCCTGTAGAACCCCCAAAGGTGATCTAGTCACTGATGCCCAGAGCATACTTAAATTATGGAGGGAACACTTCTCCAGCCTGCTGAATAGCAGTGAACGCACAACACCAGGGGAAGGAGAACCCGATTCCCCAATCGATGACGATGGAGCAGACGTTCCATTACCCGACCATGAAGAAGTTCGAATAGCAATTGCCCGCCTGAAGAACAACAAAGCGGCAGGGGCCGACGGATTGCCGGCCGAGCTATTCAAACACGGCGGCGAAGAACTGATAAGGAGCATGCATCAGCTTCTTTGTAAAATATGGTCGGACGAAAGCATGCCCAACGATTGGAATTTAAGTGTGCTATGCCCAATCCATAAAAAAGGAGACCCCACAATCTGCGCCAACTACCGTGGGATTAGCCTCCTCAACATCGCATATAAGGTTCTATCGAGCGTATTGTGTGAAAGATTAAAGCCCACCGTCAACAAACTGATTGGACCTTATCAGTGTGGCTTCAGACCTGGCAAATCAACAACCGACCAGATATTCACCATGCGCCAAATCTTGGAAAAGACCCGTGAAAGGAGAATCGACACACACCACCTCTTCGTCGATTTCAAAGCTGCTTTCGACAGCACGAAAAGGAGCTGCCTTTATGCCGCGATGTCTGAATTTGGTATCCCCGCAAAACTAATACGGCTGTGTAAACTGACGTTGAGTAACACCAAAAGCTCCGTCAGGATCGGGAAGGACCTCTCCGAGCCGTTCGATACCAAACGAGGTTTCAGACAAGGCGATTCCCTATCGTGCGACTTTTTCAACCTGCTTTTGGAGAAAATAGTTCGAGCCGCAGAACTAAATAGAGAAGGTACCATCTTCTATAAGAGTGTACAGCTGTTGGCGTATGCCGATGATATTGATATCATCGGCCTCAACACCCGCGCCGTTAGTTCTGCTTTCTCCAGGCTGGACAAGGAAGCACAGAAAATGGGTCTGGCAGTGAACGAGGGCAAGACGAAATATCTCCTGTCATCAAACAAACAGTCGTCGCATTCGCGACTTGGCACTCACGTCACTGTTGACAGTCATAACTTTGAAGTCGTAGATAATTTCGTCTATCTTGGAACCAGCGTAAACACCACCAACAATGTCAGCCTAGAAATCCAACGCAGGATAACTCTTGCCAACAGGTGCTACTTCGGACTGAGTAGGCAATTGAGAAGCAAAGTCCTCTCTCGACAAACAAAAACCAAACTCTATAAGTCACTCATAATTCCGTCCTGCTGTATGGTGCAGAGTCTTGGACGATGTCAACAACGGATGAGTCGACGTTGCGAGTTTTCGAGAGAAAAGTCCTGCGAAAGATTTATGGTCCTTTGCGCGTTAGCCACGGCGAATACCGCATTCGATGGAACGATGAGCTGTACGAGATATACGACGACATCGACATAGTTCAGCGAATTAAAAGACAGCGGCTACGCTGGCTAGGTCATGTTGTCCGGATGGACGAAAACACTCCAGCTCTGAAAATATTCGACGCAGTACCCGCCGGGGGAAGCAGAGGAAGAGGAAGACCTCCGCTCCGTTGGAAGGACCAAGTGGAGAAGGACCTGGCTTCGCTTGGAATATCCAATTGGCGCCACGTAGCGAGAAGAAGAAACGACTGGCGCGCTGTTGTTAACTCGGCTATAATCGCTTAAGCGGTTTCTACGCCAATTAAGAAGAAGAAGAGTTAAATGGTGAGGGTTAATAAATCATTAATTTTACAAATCCATATCGGCTTGCTATGAAAACTTCAGCTTCAGGTATAAAAGATAAATTTTCTTTAATATATGAACTTAATGATTTGAAGCAGTGTTTTAAAAACTACGCTACTTCGTAGCATTTCATTTTTACTCTTGCATAAAGCCTCACTTTTGTCGGGAGCCGCAGCATTGCCTTAGCATAACAATGTAAAGTTTGTACTCTTCTGCTCGAGTTTTGTTAGGTAAAAAACTATAGCTGGAGCGGGAGCAAAAAATTAAATTCTGCGCTATGCTCTGGCCTAGCGGTAGCCAAAAATTGGGAGCGGTAGCACAGCAGAGCAAATGAAAATTTTCATGTGCTACAGCTCCCGAATGTGTTTGTTGTTTTTTTCTTTTTTGCTATTTTCTGGCATTTACAAGTATGGTACAAGTTGGTATATAAAAGAGAGTCGTTTATAACTCAAGAACGGCTGAACCGATTTGGTTTAAAATTGGTGAGGAGGTAGTTTAGAAGCAGGGTAAGGACATAGGATACGTTTTTCTATTTATGCTAAAATTCAATATTCAGCATAAATACAAAAATTATATTTCAAATCATAAGCATTTGTTCAAAATTTATGTAAGAATCATTTGAAAATTTTAGTATTTCAAAAATAGAAAGAAATAAGTGAAAATTTTCATTTCCAAACATGCTTAGTATATGGGTTATACTGATTTTGCTTCTTAACCAGGTAGTTTTTTTTTTAAGACGAGCCCGTCCGATATATTTATTATCACGACAAAAAATGGCATTGGAATTTTCATCGTCAAGGCACTGCGGATACTTTGCTAGATTATTGGTCAAGGACGCAAATGCATTCATAACAAACCAAACGCGATATCTAACGTAAATGTAAAGCGGAATAATTGGAGTGTTGATAAAAAGGTTTATTATAATTATAGATGTACAGAAATCTTTTCGATTCTTTGCAATATACATTGAAGTATGTATATGCGTACAATTTCAAACTGATTCTTCCTAAAAAATTATAAAATTACTAAATTTTGGGAATGGTAGAATAGAACTGCGAATACACAGTGCAATGGATTAACACATTCGCGTAAATTGCGGGAATTCCCGTCATTCATGTTTCCTTCAATAAAACAATTGCGGGAATTCCCGCGCTATATTCCCGCAATTTCTTCCGCACATAAAAAAATGCCATAAAATACCTCTGATCTGAAGGAATTTAAAGATAAAAAACCAAGATTGTAGTGTATTTTCTATGGAAAATTTGTGCATGCCTCGGTCCAGTTCGTAATGTTAATAAGTAGGGCTAAAATTTACAGGGAATTTTTTTTTTGGGTATTTCCAAGGAAATTTCGTGACGGGACTGAAAAAAATTAATAGTTCAAAAAAAAAATACTCTAATGTATATAAAAAGGGGAAAGTATATGTACATATGTAGTTAAAATTAATCTCGAAAATTCATAGTAATTGAGTATTGTAATACATTTGAAATAGATGATGTTTTTGGTAATATAAAATTGGTAAATATTTTACATAATAAAAAATAATTTATAATTTATTCAATTATTATCTAATTCACTTTATTAATATATTTCTTAAAATATTTGATTTTAGATTTATAAAGGCACTTGACGCAACAAGTGCCAAAATGATTTGCATAACATTGTTTTGTTTGAATTATTCAATTAATTCAAATATTATGCCAGAAAATAGCAAAAAAGAAAAAAAACAACAAACACATTCGGGAGCTGTAGCACATGAAAATTTTCATTTGCTCTGATGTGCTACCGCTCCCAATTTTTTGCTACCGCTACGCCAGAGCATAGCGCAGAATTTAATTTTTTGCTCCCGCTCCAGCTATAGTTTTTTACCTAACAAAACTCGGAGCAGAGTAGAGCACATACTTTACATTGTTATGCTAAGGCATGCTGCGGCTCCCGACAAAGTGAGAGCGATAGCGATAGCATAGCAATAATTTTAGAAATTTTGCTGCTACGGAGTAGTAAATGAAAACCCTGATTTGAAGCAACTTCATACGTATTTCTAAATGTGTATATGCAAGAAAATCGGTTTTATACCCAGATGTAAAATTGTGGACTTTTTCCAAATTCACTGCCGTTATGGCTTTATGTCCACTCTGGGTAAGTTGAAGAATGTTAACTAACTTTAATATGTAAATATAATGATTTCAAGCAACTTCATGTATATTTCTAAATGCGTATATGCAAGAAAATCAGCTTTATACCCAAATGTAAAATTGTGGACTTTTTCAAAACGCACTGCCGTTATGGCTGTATGTCAACTTGAGTAAGATGGTGAGGGTTAATTAACTTTAATATGTTAAGCTAACGATTTGAGGCAACTTGATATGGATTTCTAAATGTGTACATGCAAGAAAATCGGTTTTATTCCTAAATGTAAAATTGTGGAATTTTTCCAAATGCACTGCCGTTATGGCTTTCTGTCAACTTTAGTAAGATGAAGATATTAACTAACTTTAATATGTAAAGTTTATGATTTGAAGCAACTTGCTATGGATTTCGAAATGTGTATATGCAAGGAAATCGGTTTTATACCCAAATGTAAAATTGTGGACTTTTTCAAAACGCACTGCCGTTATGGCTTAATGCCAACTTCTGTAAGATGAAGAAGGTAAATTAACTTAAATATATGAAGTTAACGATTTGAAGCAACTTCATATGTATTTCTAAATGTGTACATGCAAGATAATAGGTTTTATACCTAAATGTAAGATTGTGGAATTTTTCCAAATGCACTGCCGTTATGGCTTTATGCCAACTTCGGTAAGATGAAGAAGGTTAACTAACTTTAATATGTAAATATAATGATTTCAAGCAACTTCATATGTATTTCTAAATGTGTATATGCAAAAAATCGGTTTTATACCTAAATGTAAAATTGTGGACTTTTTCCAAATGCACTGCCGTTATGGCTTCATGTCAACTTTGGTAAGATGGTGTGGGTTAGTTAACTTTAATATGTGAAGCTAATGATTTTAAGCAATTCGTGGTGGATTTCTTAATGTTTATATGCAAGAAAATCGGTTTAATACCTAAATGTAAAATTCTGGAATGAGGGTTAATTAAGTTTAATATGTTAATCTAATGATTTGAAGCAATTCGTTGTGGATTTCTAAATGTGTATATGCAAGAAAATCGGTTTTATACCTAAATGTAAAATTGTAGAATTTTTCCAAATGCACTGCCGTTTTGGCTTTATGCCAACTTCTGTAAGATGAAGAAAGTTAATTAACTTTAATATGTGAATTTAATAATTTGAAACAACTTGATATGGAATTCTAAATGTGCATATGCGAGAAAATCGGTTTTATACCTAAATGTAAAATTGTGAACTTTTTTCCAAATGTACTGCCGTTATGGCTTCATGTCAACTTTGGTAAGACGATGAGGGTTAGTTAACTTTATTATGTAAAGCTGATGATTTAAAGGAATTCATAGTGGATTTCTATATAAGTATATGCAAGAAAATCGGTTTAATACCTAAATGTAAAATTATGGAATTTTTTAAATGCACTGCCGTTATGGCTTTATGTCAACTTGAGTAAGATGAAGAGGGTTAATTAACTTTAATATGTTAAGCTTATGATTTGAAGCAATTCGTTGTGGATTTCTAAATGTGTATATGCAAGAAAATCGGTTTAATACCTAAATGTAAAATTGTGGAATTTTTCCAAATGCACTACCGTTATAGCTTTATGTCAACTTGCGTAAGATGGTGAGAGTTAATTAATTTTTAAGTATAAAACCGTTTTAGCTTTATGCCAACTTCAGTAAGATGAAGAAGGTAAATTAACTTTAGTATAAGAACTTAATTATTTGAAGCAATTCGTTGTGGATTTCTAAATGTGTATATGCAAGAAAATCGGTTTTATACCCAAATGTAAAATTGTGGACTTTTTCCAAATGCACTGCCGTTATGGCTTTATGTCCACTTTGGTAAGATGAAGAAGGTTAATTCACTTTTATGTGTGGAGCTAATGATTTAAAGGAATTTGTTGTGGATTTTTAAATGTGAATATGCGAGAAAATCGGTTTTATATCTAAATGTAAAATTGTGGAATTTTTCCAAATGCACTGCCGTTTTGACTTTATGTCAACTTGGGAAAGATGATGAGGTTTATTTAGTTTTAATATGTGGAGCTAATGATTCAAAGGAACACGTTGTGGATTTCTAAATGTGTATATGCTAGAAAATCGGCTTAATACCTAAATGTAAAATTGTGTAATTTCTTTAAATGCACTGCCGTTCTGGCTTTATGTCAACTTTGGTAAGATGAAGGGTTAATTAACTTTAATATGCGAAGCTAATGATTTGAAGCAATTCGTTGTGATTTCTAAATGTGCATATGCAAGAAAATCGGTTTTATACCTAAATGTAAAATTGTGGACTTTTTCCAAATGCACTGCCGTTATGGCTTTATGTCAACTTGAGTAAGATGGTGAGGGTTAATTAATTTTTACGTATAAAACCGTTTTAGCTTTATGCCAACTTCAGTAAGATGAAGAAGGTAAATTAACTTTAGTATAAGAACTTAATTATTTGCAGCAACTCGTTGTGGAGTTCTAAATGTG